>NC_036459.1:1629777-1660337 GCF_002775205.1 Xiphophorus maculatus
GCCTTTCTCACACACACACACACACACACACACACACACACACACACACACACACACACACACATGCACATCCCCCCACGCACACACACACAGGGTCGGTTAACAGAACCAGTGGAGTGTGTCGCTTCAGAGGAAATGTCCGGAAAAAGACTTCCTTTCTTCTCGATCGGTATGCACACACACACTGGCACACACACGCAGACACACACACACTGGCACACACATACTGACACACACACACTGGCACACACATACTGACACACACACACTGACACACACACATACTGAAACACACACACTGACACACACATACTGACACACACACACTGACACACACACATACTGAAACACACACACTGACACACACACGCACACACACTGACACACACACACTGGCACACACATACTGACACACACACACTGACACACACACATACTGAAACACACACACTGACACACACATACTGACACACACACACTGACACACACACATACTGAAACACACACACTGACACACACACGCACACACACTGACACACACACGTCGCAGGAGCGCCGCTCATGTTGCCTTCAGTGGCGTTCGGTTTCAAGAGACCTCATTTATTCTGAGCAGATCAGGTTCTGCTGATCAGAATCATTGATTATTTTATTATTATCATCAGCGTGAGCGCCTCCAAACCGGATCAACTTTTACCGTCAAAGCAGCCATTTTATACGGAAGACCAAAGATGACATATTTAAAAATCCATCCATCCGTTTTCTAACACCCTTGTCTCTAGTGGAGTCAGGAGGTAACGTTCCGGGCGAGAGGCGGGGTCACCTGGACAGGTCAGTCTGTTGCACGGCAACACAGAGACAGACAGGACACACAACCATACACACACACCTCGGGAGAATTTAGAGAGACCAATTAACCTGACAGTCATGTTTTTGGACTGTGGGAGGAAGCAGGAGAACCCGGAGAGAACACACCATGCACAGGGAGAACATGCAGACTCCGTGCAGAAAGACCCCGGGCCGGGAATCGAACCCTTGATCTTGGCAACAGCTCTACCAACTGCACCACTGTGCTGCCCATATTTAAAAATAAAAGCAGAAATATGGATTTTCTTTTACATGCGCATTTTGGTCCAAAAAAAAATATTTCCCTTATTCACACATTTTCATCAAAAAATGTAGATATATTTTGTTTTTGTTGTCAAAATTATATACATACAGTATATATATATATATACATGTATGTATGTATTTTTTTTACTTTTGCTTTTCCTTGTACATGCATTTTTTTAAGTTGTTTTTCCTCATATTTTATTTTTTTAATTTTTATATTTTACTTTTAAGATAACTATACAATCATCAACAGCTGCATAGACACACTTTCCACTGCGCCGTTATTCTGTCCTCCGTTTTCAGCGCTGATACAGGAAATGAATTCTTGCTCTGTTCTTACAGTGAAGTTGATCTAAACAGCTGCGTTCTTACAGAAACATGAAACTCAATCAGGCTTCTGTCTCTGCAAACGGTTGGAGGAATTAGATATAAAGAATAAACCAAATTCTGCAGCTCAACAACATTAGCTGCATTAGCTAATGATTTGCAATAAAAACAATGGACCAACAGGAAAATCATCATAAAAACAACAACCTCTCCACCTTAATGTGTGTTTATTATTTTGATTAAGCTGCTTTAACTGAGAAATGTTGTTTCTTTTGGAAAAAGGAGGAGATTTCCTGTCCTTCCTGTTAAATCTAGCAGAAATCTTCCCTCAGGCTTCGTCTTTCTGAAGACGGTTTTAACACGTTCCACCTTTACTTCGCTGAAAAGCCGAACCCTTCTGCTAATGCACAGCAAGATAAACAAAACTCATCATCTTATCTAAACTGACCAGAAACGTCTGATGACTGATGAGGAGTAGATGTGGCCCAAACACTCAACAATACTGGAGCTAAATGAAGAAACCTGCAGCTGAGATGATCTCTGAGGCTCAGTCATTAATCCAGGTCTTTACTTAAATCCCTTTATTAAAATCATTTCAGCTCCTTTAGTTCACAGCCGCACTGAAAGGCTGATTTCTGCTGTTGGAAACCACAGGAGGGCAGCGGACACGCTTCCGCTAATCCGCTAATAGCATAGCTAGTTTTTCACTTAGCACTTTTGCTAACTTTGAAAACGTTTAGCACGCTCAGCCTTCCCTAAATTAATTTTTCCAGATTACTGGGATGTTTTGTAAACTTTCAAAACATCCTTAAAATGTCTTAAATTCATGAATCTAAAATTATGGCCTTAAAAAGTCTTAAATCCATCAAAATAAATTGATGTTTGGGGATTATAGTTTTCCAAGGGGAGATATAATTTGAATTGAAGTTAGCGCTTTAGCCTTAGCTTTCACTAAATACTAATGTTGGTGTAACTCTTCAGCATTAGCTTAGTTAAATACTGTGTTGGTGCAGTGCATTAGCTTAGTTAAACAGTGTTTTAGCATTAGCTTCCTCTAAATATCAATGTTGTTGTGTTTTAGCGGTAGCAGAGCTAATGTTCATGATTTGTGCTTTAGGCTAGTGCAGCTAACTTTTTAGCTAGTGGCAAATGCTCCATCATATGTGCTGCCATCCTGGATATCAAACCTTTCTGCAGCTAGCTTGGTGGTAACCAGATTCTACCTGTTTGGAGACAAAAATAACTTTGTGGAGCAATCTGGGGACAAAAGCTTAGAACATGTCCATTTTCTCACTTTAAAAATGAAACAATTCTCCACTAATTTAACCCAATCTTGTAGCTTTAAACGTTTCCTCGGATGGACATTCAGTGCAGCAATTCAAACACTTAGTATTTATCCAGTTTTGTTTTCTTATTGCTGAGACTAAATAAACATCAGATAAAGGAACATGGCAGGAAAAAGAGCATCGCTGATGTCTGCTTGGGAACAATGGCGCTTTGTGGCACAGAAGATTGAGATCTCAGCCTTTCGATGCTCACAATAGCAAACAGAACACTTTCTACTCGGGCCGCAGCCGAACTGTGTAATTATTCCAGCAGGGTGTGTTTGACTGTGACAGGAAGGCGTTTAGGTGGATGACAAAGGAGAGAAGAACGATGGCTGGAGGCAGGAACTCGTCCTGACTTGTTTCTAAAGACTCTGATCATTTACACCTTCTCACCTTTCCCACCGTTCTCCTTTTCTGCTTCCTGAAACTCGCAGTCGTTCACAGAGTTTCCTTTTTCTCCCAATCCCCACCGTCCAATGATCCCCTTCCTTCCAGGAAGAGCCGCCTACCTGTGACCCGCCACTGGATCGGGTTTCCACCTCTCCGACTCGCATCACTTCAACGCCAAAACGCAAACAAAACAAGACAACTCTGCTGCAGTTTCTCTTTTCATGATACATTAAACCGTGTTTATTATTATTATGGATGTTTTTTAGGTTTTTTTTATCCCTTTCTCGTCAATTTTTTTGTCTAGAATTGAAAACAAAAACATTAAACAGTTCAGAGTTCACAGTGACAAACCCTAAATTCACTCCCAGAAAACTTCAGCTCTGATTTTTAATTCTTTTATTAGATCTTGAAACAAAGGCTCCCTTTTACGGAAGACGATAAGCCGCTAAAAAAGAATTCAGAAAAAAAACATAGTTATTAGAAAATGTAAAAAACCAAAACTCAAGATTCTGAGAAAAAATAAAATAAAATTTGAATTCTGTCTGAGAATTCAGACATTTTTTCTCAGGATTTTGACTCGGGGTCTCATTCTGAGAAAAAATCTGAACTCCGAGCTAAAAGTCAAAATTCTGAGAAAAAAAATGTGAAGAATTCAGAACTGTAAGAAAAAAAATCGAAATTCAGATTTTTATTCCTCAGAATTCAGAGAAAATGTCAGAATTTTGACTTTTTCTGACTTTTCAAAATCTGGACTTCTGGTCTCATTTTGACAAAAAATAATTCTGAGTTTAGAGTCAAAATTCTTAGAAAAAAGTGAGAAAAATCAAACGTATGAATTTTTTCTCAGAATTTTGTAAATGTCTTTTGGCCCGGTAACTTTCCAGATCACAGGAGAAAATTCTGTAATGACGTCAGAATCGTATCTCTGGGCCCCAGAAGGTTCTGCCTCTCCTGGATCCAGCAGCTTTTAGCCTGTAGTTTCTGTCGGCCTCGCCACGAAGACCGGCTGTAAAAAGGCGGGAATCGCCATGGAAACAGTCCACTAGTCATTTCCTGAGCCTGTTTGTTATACACAAAGCCCTCCGAGTTAAACACAAACTAACCAGCCGTCTGTGTTTGTTTTTTTGTTTTGTTCAGGTTCTGGGTCGCGTTCTCCTCCTCCAGCTGATCGCTGAGCTGGTCCGCGGTTACCGTGACAACGAGACCTGGTCGCTGCAGCTGCTGAACAGCACGCGCATCCACATCCTGCCGACCCTGAACCCGGACGGCTTCGACGAGGCCGACACAAACTGCCTGTTAGGCCAGGGAAGGTAAACAAAACGAGTTTGTTTTCTTGGTATTTTATCTCACAGACAGACAGAAAATGGTGATTATAGTAAAACTGGAAGAAGAACGAGTTTTGATCTTCACTTTTTTCATTAGTAACCATCTGAAAAGTGCGGCATGCTTTTTTCATTCCTCTTACACGTTTCTGAAATTGTATTTTTTGTGAATGGAAGCAGTTATGTACTGTCAGCAGGGTTTGTACTGTGCTTGAAATCCTTGAAAGTCATTGAATTTAGGTGCTTCAGGGTTTGGAAAGTACTTGAATCCTGTTTAAAGTGCTTGAAAGTTATTGAAATTCATGCTGAACAGTTTGGTAATAAAGGGCAATTTAATGTTTGGTTAAAAGCCTAAATTTGGAAAATATTATTTACAGTTGAAACCAGGTATTTACATTCACTTAATAAAAGACAGATTTTTAAATTTCTCACTGTCTGAAGTTAAATCAGAAATCTTGCCTTGAAAGTTAATTTTTACTTTGTGATAAGTGTAAAACTTTTGTATTACTGGAGATTTCATGTCTGAATATGTTCAGATTTTTTGTTTTGATAATTTTTACAATAAATATTCTGATATTTCATCTTTTTTATTCATTCTGTAAATGTTTGAAAACAGAAATGTATTTAAAACGTACATAAATGAGGCATTTTATGGCAGCAAAGCTAAAATGTACTTTTTGTTAGAACAGGGATGTTATTTTCCATTAAAGCTGGAGATCACTTCCTTTCCTCAAATGTTTTAAGACATTTTAAGATCTTAATGGAAAATCAAAATAGGAAGAATTTGTTTCAACAGGCAGCTAATGATCCAGTTGAACATTTCGTGGCATCAGATGTTTATTGTGCAAAAATTAAACAGTTTTGCTCCAACGCCCCAAACTCTGATTACCAGGAAACCACACAAAGCGATGGACGTCGGTCAGACTGCAGACAGATGGTTAAAGCCTCTAAGCGTCCATCATGTGTGTTTTACGGCCTCGTTAATCCGACTCGCCTCGGTGAAACGGAGTGTGTGGTCTGTCGGGTCCCGCCGCTCCAAACCTTAAAAGTACATTTTCCTCTTGCTTTAAACAGAACGAGGCAGAAACTTGACTTGTTCTTAGTTCTGCACCAATTTCTTCAAACTCGATGTTTTATCTTCGATTGGGTTCAAATTTTTAATTTTTGTTTATTTATTTATTTTTGTTATTTTTTTTGTTTAAACTTCAAACTTTTTACAGGTTTAATTCTGAAAGGTGTGGCATGTTTTTGATTTTAGTCTTTCTCATTAGGCTTGTTGTAATAAGCAGTTAATCACATGAGAATTTAAAAAGAGCTAAATAATTTTCAATCACACAATTTATTGTTTCCTCTTTTCTCTCTTTCGTCTGCTGCTCTGGTCTCAAATATCTTTGAAAGACATTTTGTTTATAATTCATTTTATGTGTTGTTTATTTATTTTGATATTTAAAATGTCAAAATATTTGTGGTTTTACTTTGAAACTGAATAACGTGATAAAATATGAGTACTTTGCGTGTTAGCTGCCATATTATTTTAAAAGAAATAGTAAAGGCAGTAAACATTTTTTGTGAGATTATTTTCTTTTATAAATATTTTAAAGCTCAACTTTCAGATGCAAAACCAATTTTGAGCATTTTGGTTTTGGGCCACACAAAGTCACTTTGAGGGCCCCGAATGGCCCACGCACCACAATTTGGACACCTTTCCTCTAACTGGTTTTCTTCCAGGAAAATCCTCACTGTTTTATTTTAGCGACTTTGTTCCAGTTGGGGTTCCCACCCTCTCTGTTCTCTCCGACTCAAACATTTCTGATTTCTTGACGTTTCCCTGATCCTGATCGTTTTCTGTCCACTTCAGGCTAAACCATAACGGCGTCGATCTGAATCGGGGATTTCCTGACGCTTTCGCTGGTCTTCGAAAGCAGCAGCTGAACGAGGAGCAGAGGGAAGCTGAGGTTGGTTTTTGTTAGGGAGTTTATGAGCTTTTATTTAATGAATATAGCCTGTTTTTAAGTTTTTTTTATAGTGTTAATATTACACACTTTGACAATCAGATGTACTTGTTTCGAGATCTGTAATTAAATAATTTAGGTTTAAAAGGGGATTCAAATGATTTCTGGTAGGAGTTCAATGTAATTTTTACATTTGAAATCTTCACCTCATTGTTTTGCAAGACAACAGAAAGAAAAAGCTAACTGAGGATTTAACGCTGAAAAAAGGCCTTCATTTGTTTAAATGTTAAAGGAATCGGTGAGAACAAGTTATGTGGTTGTTTCCTGGAGAACTTCTCTTATTTTGTAGGAACATATTGCAGCCAGTTGGCTAAACCGTTTATATTTAAGGTGTCAGTTGTAGTGATGGGATTTTCGGCTCCTTTTCGAGATGCGGCTCTAATGGCTCTTCTTACTGTGGAGAGCCGGCTCTTTCGGCTCCCAAACGGCTCCCCATATATATTTTTGACATTATTAATTAATTAATAGCTTAAACCTAATTTTATAATATTTTGTTTCATTATTGACATTGTTAAGCACTTATGATGAGTAAAAATGCCGCATAACAATGCTATAGCAATACCGATGCGTGTGATGTCCGCATGTGCAGGTTGTTTGTCGAGCCTGCAGATAGGAAATGCTGACTTTGCACAGTCTGCACTCTGTCCTGGAGCTTGATGTAGCATTAAAATGAGTCCAAATCTTGCTCCGTTTTCTGTCACTCATTTATTTTCACCTATTCAGTTCTCACACTGACTCCCCTTCTTTCTGTGCTTCTTGACCGCTGACTGAGTGTCTGTGCATAAACACCTGCCGACGAACGCTATACAGCTTGGCCAACTGCCTGCCGTTTCTACAAAAAAAGTGGAGATAAACTTTTTTTTCAGTGTTTTCCCGCCACATTATTAATTGAAACTATGTGTGATTGGTCAGATGTGTGGAGCACACGCTTGACATGAGGGCAGTGGACCGACCGAGGGAAAAAAACTCTCCGCTGTGGCACTGGCAGAAGAGCAAAACGCGAAGGAGAGGGAGAAGGGGGGGGAGAGACAGCGAGGCACCGCAGGACAAAAAAAAAACGATGTGGGGAAAAACAATCGGCTCTGGCACTTGCAGAGCACAAGCACAACGACAGGGAGGCGGAGAGACAGCGATATACTGTAGAAAAAAACCCGGCTCCCAAATAGGATCCTAAAACGGCTCCCATTGTGGAGCCGGTTCCAATCGTTCACTTCAAAGAGCCGGCTCTTAGAGCCGGATCGTTCGCGACCGACACATCACTAGTCAGTTGACAATGGAGGTAGAGGTCAGACTAGGAGAGTTAAAGCTGAAACAAAGCACTTTATAGATTAAAAGAACTGTTAGCTACCCTCACAGTGGCTGTTAGCATTATTAGCTACTCCTCAAGACGGTTATAAGAACTGTTAGCTATCCTTCAAATATATAGCTGTCAGGTGGCTAACTATTAGCTTCCCTTCAAGGTTGTTTTATGACACCGTATTAGATGGCTATAAGGACTGTTAACTGCTCTTCAAAGTTGGTAAAGCATGTAGCTATAAGGCAGCTAACTGTTAGGTACCCTTCAAAGTGGCTGTAAAAACTGTTGGCTAACAAACAAAGTGGCTCTGTAGCTGAAAGTACTATTAGCTACCTTTACCTTATAACGGTTAGCTGGTTGTTGATCATGACACATGAGTTTCTACTAACTTTTATTTAGTAAGAAATAAGGATTCGGTTTGGATGCAGGTATTTTGGTTTGGCTGGGAGGACGAGCAGTTCAGTTTTAGAGAGGTTAAATTCTGGCAGAGAGAGCTGGGTTTCATTAGCTTAGCATTGTAACAGATCCAGGTGATCAGACAATATGATCCACTGAGGTGGTTTATATTGCAAACAGAAGAAGCTCCAGTACTGTGCCTTGGGGGACGACCAGATTTATGAGTTATGACTGTCATGGTGGATATTTATTAAACATTAAAATACCTGTGTAGCTTTAAGATACCCACAGGCTAGCTACCAACTTCTTTGACTGATCAATCCAGTTTCTAAGAAATATTGCAACCAATTTTAAACTAACATGAATCAAAATAGCGCCATCCTGACTTATCTGTGTTCGATCATGTTTTTCTGCAGCAGCCAGATAAATGCTGGCAGGCATTGAAATGTTGGAGTTTCTGTCTGAACCTGCCACTAAAGAAGGAAAATGAAGTTTATTTTGCTCCTTTCCTCCCCTGCAGCTGAGCAAAAACCACATCCTGATATAAAAATGAGCAAATAAATCCAAACCAGCTCTGCTGAAAACAACATAAGTATTTTATTTAAACTGCCTTCCTAAAATCCTATAGTAGAGCTCTTCTGTAGATTAATCCATATTTAATAAGCAATAAATCAATTAATCGCATGATAAATTAAAACTAGCTCAATAATTTCCAATTGCAGGATTTATCATTTTTCCAAAAACTGGATGATAAATTCTTCAGTTTGGTGATTTGGTCTCAACTAGGCCCTTATTTTGAAGGACAGTTTTGTTTATAGAAACTATACAATTCATTTTGTTTGTTGTTTCTGTTGCTTTATTTATTTTGGATATTTAAAAAGTCTTCCAGTTCCAGTGTTAAATAATCATTAGTATTTATAGTTTATTGATCTTGAAGAATGTGTTCTTGAATTATTACCATTTTAATACTTGAAAATGGTAAATATTATTGTTTATTACGATAAATTCTGAGATAATTTATCACCCGGCAAAATGCTATTGTGACAGGTCTGTCTGTATCAGCAGTATTTAAGGTGCGACAGTGTTTTGTTCAGCTGATTTGTCGGTCATGTGATCCAGGTCAGAGCTGTGATTGGCTGGCTGCGAAGCGAAACTTTTGTTCTCTCCGCCAACCTTCATGGAGGCGCCATGGTGGCCAGTTATCCTTACGACAACAGCGACCAAGGTAGAAACAAGCCCAGAAACCTCTTGTTGCTAAATTCTGCTACAGGTTTTAATTGAGCCATTTATGTCTGGATCTTTTTCTTTAAGGTGTGTTAATTGGTTTTAGAAATGGTTTCAGTTTCCCGGCTGGTTTTGCAGGTTCTGTTTGGATGGTCTCGCCCAGCATCGCGCCTGATGACGACGTGTTCATCCACCTAGCGAAGGCTTACTCATACAACCACGCCTCCATGCACAAGGGGAACCTCTGCGTCGACAGCGGACCGTTCCAGGACGGCATCACTAATGGCTACAACTGGTACAAGCTGGAAGGTGAGCACGAAAACTGTAAAAACTGAACTGCAGTATTTTTAAAATCTTTATATTATATTATAATGTTATTTCTTTATTTAGGCTTGTTTGAAAAAAAATCCTTTTCTCTCCCTGGCAACCATTCAGCTGTTTCAAAGCACCTGGGTGGACCTAGCTCCGCCTTCGACTCACAGCTCTGCCTCCACTCGGCTCCTTCAGACTAGCCGGCAGCAATTAGCAAACAGCTGCTGAGCTCATTAGAGGAGCTGCTGCTCAGAGCAACGCTGGTAAAAACTTTAAAGGGTTAAAGAGGAGCCATGTTGGGATGACTTCCTGGAGGCGGAGCTTCAAGAGCAGGAGTTTTAAAGAGACAGAGGCCCAATTTCAAGATGTTTAAACATGAAGTAAATTTCTTTTAAGTCAGGAAAGTCAAATCAAGATCCTGAATGTTCTTAAAGGGCCGGTTGTGCCAGAATGATGAAACTCAATAACAAACTGTTAAAATATTAATAAGTATTTGTTCCTGCAATCCATAAGTTCTTGTTAAAGTTTCATGTTGATCAGTTTCTCTAGTTTCTCCAATCAAAATCAAACTTTGTAGTACTAATTTATAAATATTTGAGATTTTTGTACTCATGTTAAACGTGTCTTTTTGTTTCTCATATCGATCACAGACATCAAGTAAAGCTGAGACAGAAGTGTTGTAAAAGTAAGAAATACTGCCACCTCAATGTTTTTGACCATTTTTATAGAAAATTTGCTATAAACTCTAAATTATGCATTCGCATGAAAAACTACAGGGATCTGTTGATTATGCATGAATTTGGCTGATTGATGTAATTTGATGTCTGGAGTCTAAGGGACCACATAAAGGGCTGCAGTGGGCCAGATTTGGCCCCCGTGCCTAGAGTTTGACACTTAATTTGTAGAAGAATGGGCCGGTGCTAATTAGAAACTGGGTGCAGCTGTCAGGGGAGAGCAGCAGGCAGGCTGAGTGAGAGAGAGCAGCAATGAGCCGTAAACAAACATGCAAACAAAAATCTAAAAGCAAAACGAACACCAGGAGTAAACAATAAACGTGATCTTACTAAAATAAACTAAAAGACAAAACAAAATACAGAAGCTATGGCTAGTCATGAATGGAAAACACATAACACCGCCCCTTTAAGAGCTTCTGTGTGGTCCCAGGTGGGATGCAGGACTACAACTACATTTGGGCGCAGTGTTTGGAGCTGACGCTGGAGCTTTCCTGCTGCAAGTTTCCTGAACCCAAAGAGCTTCCTGCCCTGTGGATGGAGAACAAAAAGGCTCTGCTAGCTTACATCCAGCAGGTCCACCTGGGTGAGAACCCGTGTGTTAGCTTTAGCCTGAAGCTAACACCAGGCGCTGAAAGGATTGATGGGTCTCTGTCTGTCTTTTAGGGGTGAAAGGTCAAGTGTTTGACGGTTGGGGGAGGCCGGTGCAGAACGCGGTGGTGGAGGTCAAGGGTCGCAGGAATATGTGTCCGTTCAGAACCAACCAGCATGGAGAATATTACCGGCTGCTGTTGCCTGGAAACTACACCTTCAAGGTAAATAATAATTACATTTTACTATTTTAAAATTATACCTGCACTTATTAGATCTCAGGTTTTAAACTATGTCTGGCAGCACAAGAAGGAAAAAACGAATCTTTTCAAACAAGGAATGCAAATTCTCAAAAGACGATGCGAATTAGCCGTGTTTCAATCTGAAGAGAATCAGGCGACGCAGAGCGGAGTTTCACCGCAGGATGACGTTACGCATGGCTGTAAAAAATAAATGATGTAGAAATGTTTTAATTTTAATGGCAAAAATTAAAACAACTCAGATTAGTAACAAAATTAACAAAATCAGGCAAAAGATTTTGTTCCAAATCAGTTTCTTTCAATGAACAACTCATGAAGCTTTAACAGAAACTGCAGCTGTGTGTCTGTCTGCTGAACTTCTGGTTAAAACATTTTTGATTTTCATTCAGGGGGCAGAAAATCCAGAAACTTTACTGAAGTAAGAGTAGAAATACTTCATAATAAAACTACTGAAGTAAAAGTAAAAAGTAAAGCATAGAAAAAATAGGACAGTTTTTTGAGTAAATGTAACTATATCCCTGCATATCAAATCTGCCCTGCAGGAACAAGAAGTCAGAGTTTCTCATTTTTTTCTTTCTTTCTGATTTTGGTCTCAGGTGTCGTATCCGGGTCACAAGGTTCTGACAGAAACACTCAGCGTCCCGTACGGTCCAGAAAAATATTCTGCAATGAAGCACGACTTTAAGCTGCGACGCATCGCCTCGACAACGGTCCGCGCTCAAGCTGAGCCAAGCCCGTCTTGTAATAACTCATTACTGCCTCAAGGTGGCGGCACCGCAGCCAGATCCGCCTGGTACGGACTGACAGTTGGGCTCAGTTTAGTGACGGTGCTTCAGTCTCTGATGGACTGAATAACACGGTCTGAACCCAAACCCCAAAACCCCGAAACCAAACGAGGTGAGAGGTCAATAAAGGTTGACTTTACTGGCTGCTGGCTTCAAAATGTGCAGAGTGAAGGAAATGGAGCTGCCAAGTGAAAACAATGTTTTAGCAACATTAATGAGCAGGAAAAACAGAAAAGATTTAAACAAATCAAAGAAATGATGGCTGGATTCCATCTATCTGTTTCAGTATGGAAGAAGATTAGTGCCAAAGAAAAAAAAGAATTTTGATTTTGATTTTTTTAAAAATCAGAATTCTGTAATATTCTGGGATCAAAAATCAGAATTATAATTTTTAAAAAGTCAAAATTCTGAATTCTGATTTGTAAAATTCTGAATTCTGAAGCCAAAATTTTGAAAAAAAAAAAAAAAACTGAATTCTGAGTTTAAAGTCAGAAATTTGAGGTTAAAGTCAAAATATGAAGAATTTTGACTGATTTTAAAAAGTCAAAATTCTGAGGTTAAAGTCAGAATTAAGGCAAAAATTCAAAAATGTTGAGAAAAAAGTCAGAATTCAGAAATTTAAGTCAGAATTAAAGTCAACAACTTGAGGAAAACAATCAGAGTTCTGAGTCAGAATTTTGAGATTAAAGTCAAAATTCTAAATTTTTTTCAAGGCAGAGAAGTCCATATTTGTTTAATTTGTACTTTTATCAGAATTCTGATTTTTTATTTTTATTTTTTTAAGTCAAAGTCTTGGGATTAAAGTCAGAATTTTGAGAACAAAAGTGAATTTAAAGTCAGAGTTTTTAGACTAAAGTCAGAATTCTGAGAAAAAAATGAGCTGTTTTTTTCACTGGCCCTCATCCTCTCCTCTAGTTTATTGTTGAATTCAGTTGAGCAGAAATTGTTTTAGCATTAAAATGTAAAACATATTTAACAAATTTTACGTTTTCCCAACCACTGATACATTTCTGACGTTAGAAGCACAACTTGAGATTTTTCTACGTCTAACATTTTAGTTAGAAAGCTAACAGCTAGAATTTCAGGATAATTGTACAGTATTTAGATGACTTTAACTTTAAAGAAGTTATTAAAAATAACCAAAAATGAATTAGCTTACTTTTGGTCTATTTACATTTATAAAGGAGGAAAAAGGCAGACATATTTATTTTGAGCTTTTGTACTTTTCAGAACAGACTGTCCATGTTTGTGAACTAAAATTGTACTTAAAATAATTTAAATTAATAAATAAGTAAATTACTTAACTGACTAAGTAAACAGTTACCAGTTAGTCGAGAGCGTTTCAACTTTTCTTCTGTATATTCAAGGTGTGTTTTATTCATGAAGAATTTTTATTAATAACATTACTTCTGTAAAAACTGCTTTTATTTTTTTTAATGCACTAATTACTTATCTTTATTAAGGTAGTAAACTGATAGCTTTAGCATAGCTAATGCTAAAGCTAAAATAAGTTTGGTCAGAATAATTTCCATAAGCATTCACATAACATTATACAAATTTATTATTTAATATTTATACTAGTTACAGTATTTATTAACTAAATTCAAAAATAATTCTGCTATGCTAACTGTTTCATCTTTCATTCTTTTTATAGACAGGTAGTTGCTGGCAAAATTAATATATTTTATAATATCTACATTTATTGTATGTATTTTATTGCAATTTAACAAAAGGTCATATAAAGATTAATTGTAATTTTTGATTTCAGTGAAAAATGTATTTAATTCTATATGTTTGAGGATCTAAAGGGGTATCTTGGCTAGCTCTTAGAAAGCTAGCTACAGTTGAAACAAATGTTGCTGATTGTTTTATGGTCTTGGCTTTTCACAGGAAGCTACATGTTTGTGAACGAACTGCAGGTTCTACCTTATATGAGTAACTAAATCAAATCAATTGCTGCATAAACATAACTGGTCACAACTTTTAATTTCATATAGAGAAAATCATGAGCTAACAGCTAATGCAGGCTAGCTAGCAGCATCAGGTTACCTACAGCGATAAGGTTGAAGAAGATTTTGCTATAATTATTTTTCCAGATTATCCAGTTTTATAAACCAACATTTATCTGTAGGTCATTCATCATAAAATGATCTTAATCGTAATAAAGCTGTGAAAGTAAAGAAGTATCAGCTGTTAGCCAAACAAATAGTTAGCTTATCGTGTAGTTATTTTTTTTAAGGAAATCTTAATTTGAAGCAATATTTCAGCATATATGTAAATTAAGTCCAAGTCTAAAGCCAAAACTTTAAATTGATTAATACAAGATGATACAGTATCTATGACGGCGCGTTAGGATCCTTGCAGATGGAGAAAAGGAGCTAATTCCCACCAAAAAAACCTAAATCTTTTTAACTTAAATTTTCTGCACAAAAAAAAGTTTGAAAACTTGAAAATGTATTCTAGAAAAAAGGGAGAAATTTTGAGATCAATCTCAGAAATTTTCTGAAATACATTTGGAAATTTCTTATATTGAAAAGTCAGAAATTTGCTAGAAAAAACTTAAATTTCTAGATTGATTTCAGAAATCACCTGGAATAAACATGGAAATTTCAAAAGTCATAAATTTTTGACTTTCAGAAATTTTGAAAGTTGCAAAAGTCTTAACATTTTCAACTTTTGAATCTCAGAAATGTCCATTTTTTCCCCCAGAAAATTTCTGAGGTTTAACCCCAAAATTTGGTTGTTTTTTTTTCCAAGAAAATGGTTGACTTAAGAAGCATAGAAATTTACTTAATTTCCTTTTAGAAAATTATTTGTTTTAGTTTTTTTTGCCAGCAATGTAGCCCTCCTCTTTCTTATAGCTACAGTATCTCTTAAGTAACTCCAGTAACTGAATTTGAATTTGAAATGCCACTGGGCGGCTGGGAATTGCTGTAATAGTTCAGTTTTTATATAAAAGCATTTATTTTTCTGTATTTCTAATTTAGACGGGTACAAAACTCCAAGATTACACTTGGAGGTAATCTTTATAATTCTGCTCCTCTCAGAAATGAAAAGGGTTTAAATGAGTTTTTTTCCTTCTTCAGAAAACATCAGGGAGGAAAAATCCTCTGCCTCAGGACTTAGTAAAGTCTTTCCAACCTGAGATTCACTCCAGTTAGCTGGAGTGTAATTTTATCTGTGTGGAAAAGCCTTTTAAAATTAGCACTTGAAAGGAGAGAGAGCTGCGTTTAGAACGGCTGGGATTAAAACCAGAGCAGAGCTTTCAGCCCTCAGAGAGGAAAACACCTGACTGGTTTTGTTCCCCTCAGAAATGAGTGTTTTTCATCTCTGTTGGGGATTTTTTAAACACTAAATTACAACAAAAAAGCAAAAATATATTTTTTAGTTTGTAAAATAGACCAAATGTGCACTAATAATACACTAAAATGACTGAATATAAAACCAAACATTTAACATTTTTGTTTTTTGTGTATTTATTTATAAATCTAACCAAAAATGAGAATAAGCAAGAAAAATACTTGAGAGCACCACCTGGTGGCCAATCTTGGTATCTATGACTAAATAATTTCATAAAAACATATATTTTAAAAACTTTAACATTTATTTAGAGGTAGAATTAATCCATGTTTAAAACTGTTTCAAAAACTTTATATAAATATTATTTTATTATCTGTAACTGACATACTCAAGTATCTTCTTAATACATCAAAAACATTCTTTATGACTTTAAATCTTTAGGTTAGTCTTTATGTCAATAAACAGAGGTTTATTCAGAACAGCAGGATGTCTGTTTGTTGCTCCAACACAAATCCCATTTAATTTAATGTTTAATTTAGGGACTTAAACTGAGTTAAGGTGAATTAAGGACGGATTAGCGCTCCGGTTTTTATCCCTGAAGTTCCTGGATTGTGGGAACCTTTCAAACCTCAGGACATGATCAACTCTTCAACTGGATCAGGAGGCAAATAGTAATCATGGAAGTCACAAGTCATGTGGTAGCTGCTAGCTTATTTGGCTCAGACTTGTTCTTACAACTTCAGGGTAAACTGACTCTTCAAATCTGATGTTTTTCTTGCCATATTTCATTTTTTTCTACTTTTGTTACTGTTTGATATGGAATTTGGCCTCATAAAACCTTCTGTGCCATGCTGGACTGGGAGCGACTGCAGGCTTCAGTCGCTCCTCAAACATCAGACCTCAGTAAAGCAGATGCCTTTCATGTTATTTTGTTTTTGTTTATTTGCTGTGAAAAACTGATGGAAACTGAAATGTGCTGAAGCTGGTTGTGGAAGGAAGTCTCATAATATGAATAAAAACTATATGAGTAAAAAACTCTGTGTGGGCGTCTTTATTTCATTCTGGAAATGCTTGTTTTGAGTTTGCTGTTTGATAAAGAGGAAAGTTTGAGATGAAACCAAGAGTATGAGGTCTTAAAAAATGGATTTTCAACATTACTGAAATGGACTTTCAGTTACTAGCAGCTAAAAGCAAAGTTAGTTAATATAAATCTTTAAACCTGAGGGAATTTGATATATATATATATAAAAAAGAAGAACCATCTTTGTATGGTCATCAGATGGCATTTAAAGACTAAAAACAAAAATATCAAAGTAAAGAAGCTCATTTTTAGGTACTGCCACTGGAATTGGATTAGCTTTAAAATATTAACTCAATTAGTATTTTACTACTAATTGGGTACTAAAATACCCAATTAGTATTTTAATTGGGTTTTTCAGGTACATATGACGCCAGGTGTAATATGTACCTGAAGCACAGGTACATATTAAGAGTAAAATGTACTATTATCATCCTAAATTAATCCTGACGCTTCATGGTGAAAAAAAGTTTTATTTTAATAAGAACACACTGCCCTCTTGTGGGCAGAATTAGAAACTACATCCAAACTGTATTGAATAAAACTGATTTTTCCCCTAAATGTTGACTGTCCACTTCAGATGCATTATTTTATTTATTGTCTCACTTCTTGACTGTCATACTATGACTCACTTTTGCATATTTTCAACATCATACTAAATATGCAAAAATGACACAGTTGTATGACATCAAAAAACTGAGAGGATTACACATAGGTTACTAAAATCAGTTAGTTAGTTAGTTAGATAGATAGATAGATAGATAGATAGATAGATAGATAGATAGATAGATAGATAGATAGATAGATAGATAGATAGATAGATAGATAGATAGATAGATAGTTAAAATGACTAAATAGTATGTCGTCAAAAATATGAAAAATTTAGTCATAGTTTAGTATGATGTCAAAAACCTGAAAATTTTTGTCATAGTTTAGTATGATGTCGAAAATATCAAAAAATTAGTCATAGCATATTATGTCGTCGAAAACATGAAAAATTTAGTCATAGTATATAGTATGATGTCGAAAACATGAAAAAATGTCATAACATAGTATATCTTCAAAAATCTGAAAAATTTAGTCATAGTTTAGTATGATGTCGAAAACATGAAAAGATGTTATAGCATAGTATGTCATCAAAAATATGAAAAATTTAGTCAAAGTATAGTATGATGTCGAAAACATGAAAAAATGTTATAGCATAGTATGTCATCAAAAATATGAAAAATTTAGTCATAGTGATGTCAGAAACATGAAAAAATGTCATAGTTTAGTATGATGTCGAAAACATGAAAAATTTAGTCATAGTATAGTATGATGTCGAAAACATGAAACATTTTGTCATAGCATATTATGTCGTCAAAAAAATGAAAAATTTGTCATATATATGTCGAAAACATGAAAATTTTGTCATAGCATAGTATGTCACCAAAAATATGAAAAATTTATAGTATGATGTCGAAAATCTGAAACATTTAGTCATAGTATAGTATGATGTCGAAAACATGAAAAGATGTTATAGCATAGTATGTCATCAAAGATATGAAAAATTTAGTCAAAGTATAGTATGATGTCGAAAACATGAAAAAATGTTATAGCATAGTATGTCATCAAAAATATGAAAAATTTAGTCATAGTTTAGTATGATGTCGAAATATGAAAAATTTAGTCATAGTGATGTCAGAAACATGAAAAAATGTCATAGTATAGTATGATGTCGAAAACATGAAAAATTTAGTCATAGTATAGTATGATGTCGAAAACATGAAAAATTTAGTCATAGTTTAGTATGATGTCGAAATATGAAAAATTTAGTCATAGTGATGTCAGAAACATGAAAAAATGTCATAGTATAGTATGATGTCGAAAACATGAAAAATTTAGTCATAGCATATTATGTCGTCAAAAAAATGAAAAATTTGTCATATATATGTCGAAAACATGAAAATTTTGTCATAGCATAGTATGTCACCAAAAATATGAAAAATTTATAGTATGATGTCGAAAATCTGAAACATTTAGTCATAGTTTAGTATGATGTCGAAAATATCAAAAAATTAGTCATAGCATATTATGTCGTCGAAAACATGAAAAATTTAGTCATAGTATATAGTATGATGTCGAAAAGATGAAAAAATGTCATAACATAGTATATCATCAAAAATCTGAAAAATTTAGTCAAAGTATAGTATGATGTCGAAAACATGAAAAAATGTTATAGCATAGTATGTCATCAAAAATATGAAAAATTTAGTCATAGTGATGTCAGAAACATGAAAAAATGTCATAGTATAGTATGATGTCGAAAACATGAAAAATTTAGTCATAGTATAGTATGATGTCGAAAACATGAAAAATTTAGTCATAGTTTAGTATGATGTCGAAAACATGAAAAATTTAGTCATAGTATAGTATGATGTCGAAAACATGAAACATTTTGTCATAGCATATTATGTCGTCAAAAAAATGAAAAATTTGTCATATATATGTCGAAAACATGAAAATTTTGTCATAGCATAGTATGTCACCAAAAATATGAAAAATTTAGTCATAGTTTAGTATGATGTCGAAAACATGAAAAAATGTTATAGCATAGTATGTCACCAAAAATATGAAAAATTTAGTCACAGTTTAGTATGATGTCGAAAACATGAAAAGATGTTATAGCATAGTATGTCATCAAAGATATGAAAAATTTAGTCAAAGTATAGTATGATGTCGAAAACATGAAAAAATGTTATAGCATAGTATGTCATCAAAAATATGAAAAATTTAGTCATAGTGATGTCAGAAACATGAAAAAATGTCATAGTATAGTATGATGTCGAAAACATGAAAAATTTAGTCATAGTATAGTATGATGTCGAAATATGAAAAATTTAGTCATAGTTTAGTATGATGTCGAAAACATGAAAAATTTTGTCATAGCATATTATGTCGTCAAAAAAATGAAAAATTTGTCATATATATGTCGAAAACATGAAAATTTTGTCATAGCATAGTATGTCACCAAAAATATGAAAAAATTATAGTATGATGTCGAAAATCTGAAACATTTAGTCATAGTTTAGTATGATGTCGAAAATATCAAAAAATTAGTCATAGCATATTATGTCGTCGAAAACATGAAAAATTTAGTCATAGTATATAGTATGATGTCGAAAACATGAAAAAATGTCATAACATAGTATATCATCAAAAATCTGAAAAATTTAGTCATAGTTTAGTATGATGTCGAAAACATGAAAAGATGTTATAGCATAGTATGTCATCAAAGATATGAAAAATTTAGTCAAAGTATAGTATGATGTCGAAAACATGAAACATTTTGTCATAGCATATTATGTCGTCAAAAAAATGAAAAATTTATAGTATGATGTCGAAAATCTGAAACATTTAGTCATAGTTTAGTATGATGTCGAAAACATGAAAAAACGTTATAGCATAGTATGTCATCAAAAACATGAAAAATTTAGTCATAGTTTAGTATGATGTCGAAAACATGAAAAGATGTTATAGCATAGTATGTCATCAAAGATATGAAAAATTTAGTCAAAGTATAGTATGATGTCGAAAACATGAAAAAATGTTATAGCATAGTATGTCATCAAAAATATGAAAAATTTAGTCATAGTGATGTCAGAAACATGAAAAAATGTCATAGTATAGTATGATGTCGAAAACATGAAAAATTTAGTCATAGTATAGTATGATGTCGAAAACATGAAACATTTTGTCATAGCATATTATGTCGTCAAAAAAATGAAAAATTTGTCATATATATGTCGAAAACATGAAAATTTTGTCATAGCATAGTATGTCACCAAAAATATGAAAAATTTATAGTATGATGTCGAAAATCTGAAACATTTAGTCATAGTTTAGTATGATGTCGAAAACATGAAAAAACGTTATAGCATAGTATGTCATCAAAAACATGAAAAATTTTGTCATAGCATAGTTTGATGTCAAAAATATGAAAAATGTCATAGCATAGTATATCATCAAAAATATGAAAAATTTAGTCATAGTTGAGTATGATGTCGAAAACATGAAACATTTTGTCATAGCATATTATGTCGTCAAAAAAATGAAAAATTTGTCATATATATGTCGAAAACATGAACATTTTGTCATAACATAGTATATCATCAAAAATATGAAAAATTTAGTCATAGTTTAGTATGATGTCAAAAATATGAAAAATTTAGTCATAGTTTAGTATGATGTCAAAAATATGAAAAATTTAGTCATAGTATAGTATGATGTCGAAAACATGAAAAATTTAGTCATAGTTTAGTATGATGTCGAAATATGAAAAATTTAGTCATAGTTTAGTATGACGTCAAAAATATGAAAAATGTAGTCATAGTTTAGTATGATGTCGATAACCTGAAAAATTTTGTCATAGTATAGTATGATGTCGAAAACATGAAAAAATGTTATAGCATAGTATGTCATCAAAAATATGAAAAATTTAGTCATAGTATAGTATGATGTCGAAAACATGAAAAATTTAGTCATAGTTTAGTATGATGTCGAAATATGAAAAATTTAGTCATAGTGATGTCAGAAACATGAAAAAATGTCATAATATTTTATGATGTCGAAAACATGAAAATTTTGTCATAGCATAGTATGTCACCAAAAATATGAAAAATTTATAGTATGATGTCGAAAATCTGAAACATTTAGTCAAAGTATAGTATGATGTCGAAAACATGAAAAAACGTTATAGCATAGTATGTCATCAAAAACATGAAAAATTTTGTCATAGCATAGTTTGATGTCAAAAATATGAAAAATGTCATAGCATAGTATATCATCAAAAATATGAAAAATTTAGTCATAGTTGAGTCTGATGTCGAAAATCTGAAAAATTTAGTCATAGTTTAGTATGATGTCGAAAACATGAAAAAATGTCATAACATAGTATATCATCAAAAATCTGAAAATCTTAGTCATAGTATAGTATGATGTCAAAAATATGAAAAATTTTGTCATAGTTTAGTATGATGTTGAAAACATGAAAAATGTAGTCATAGTTTAGTATTATGTCGAAAACATGAAAAATGTAGTCATAGTATGATGTCGATAACCTGAAAAATGTTGTCATAGCATATTATGTCGTCAAAAATATGAAAAACTTAGTCATAGTTTAGTATGATGTCGAAAATATGAAAAATTTTGTCATAGTATAGTATGATGTCGAAAACATGAAAAAATGTCATAGCTTAGTATATCATCAAAAATATGAAAAATTTGTCATAGTTTAGTATGATGTCGAAAATCTGAAAAATTTTGTCATAGTTTAGTATGATGTTGAAAATATGAAAAAAATATGGTCATAGTATAGTATGATGTCGAAAATCTGAAAAATTTTGTCATTGTTTAGTATGATGTTGAAAATCTGAAAAATTTAGTCATAGTTTAGTATGATGTCAAAAACATTAAATTTTAGTCATAGTATAGTATGATGTCGAAAACATGAAAAATTTTGTCATAGCATATTATGTTGTCGAAAATATGAAAAAATTAGTCATAGTTTAGTATTATGTCGAAAACATGAAAAATGTAGTCATAGTATGATGGCGATAACCTGAAAAATTTTGTCATAGCATATTATGTTGTCAAAAATATGAAACATTTAGTCAAAGTATAGTATGATGTCGAAAATATGAAAAAATTAGTCATAGTTTAGTATTATGTCGAAAACATGAAAAATGTAGTCATAGTATGATGTCGATAACCTGAAAAATGTTGTCATAGCATATTATGTCGTCAAAAATATGAAAAACTTAGTCATAGTATAATATGATGTCGAAAATATGAAACATTTAGTCATAGTTTAGTATGATGTCAAAAATATGAAAAATTTTGTCATAGTATAGTATGATGTCGAAAACATGAAAAAATGTCATAGCTTAGTATATCATCAAAAATATGAAAAATTTGTCATAGTTTAGTATGATGTTGAAAATATGAAAAAAATATGGTCATAGTATAGTATGATGTCGAAAATCTGAAAAATTTTGTCATTGTTTAGTATGATGTTGAAAATCTGAAAAATTTAGTCATAGTTTAGTATGATGTCAAAAACATTAAATTTTAGTCATAGTATAGTATGATGTCGAAAACATGAAAAAATGTCACAACATAGTATATCATCAAAAATCTGAAAACTTTAGTCATAGTATAGTATGATGTCGAAAATCTGAAAATTTTTGTCATAGCATATTATGTCGTCAAAGATATGAAAAATTTAGTCATAGTTTAGTATGATGTCGAAAATATGAAAACTTTAGTCATAGTTTAGTATGATGTCGAAAATATGAAAAATTTAGTCATAGTTAAGTATGTCGTCAAAAATATGAAAAATTTAGTCAGTTTAGTATGATGTTGAAAATCTGAAAAATTTAGTCATAGTTTAGTATGATGTCGAAAATATGAAAAATTTAGTCATAGTTAAGTATGTCGTCAAAAATATGAAAAATTTAGTCAGTTTAGTATGATGTTGAAAATCTGAAAAATTTAGTCATAGTTTAGTATGACGTCAAAAATATGAAAAATGTAGTCATAGTATAGTATGATGTCGAAAATATGAAAAATTTAGTCATAGCATAGTATGTCATCAAAAATATGAAAAATGTAGTCATAGTATAGTATGATGTCAAAAATATGGAAAATGTTATAGCATAGTATATCACCAAAATATGAAAAATTTAGTCATAGCTTAGTATGTCGTCAAAAATATGAAAGCTTTACTCATAGTTTAGTATGATGTTGAAAATCTGAAAAATTTAGTCATAGTTTAGTATGACGTCAAAAATATGAAAAATGTAGTCATAGTTTAGTATGATGTCGATAACCTGAAAAATTTTGTCATAGTATAGTATGATGTCGAAAACATGAAAAAATGTTATAGCATAGTATGTCATCAAAAATATGAAAAATTTAGTCATAGTATAGTATGATGTCGAAATATGAAAAATTTAGTCATAGTTTAGTATGATGTCGAAAACATGAAAAAATGTCATAGCTTAGTATATCATCAAAAATATGAAAAATTTGTCATAGTTTAGTATGTCGTCAAAAATATGAAAAACTTAGTCATAGTATAGTATGATGTTGAAAATATGAAAAATTTAGTCATAGTGATGTCAGATGTCATACTAGTACAGCATGTCGTTTTTTCGACATTTTCGACGTCATAGTATAGCATGTCGTTTTTTGGACATTTTCGACGTCATAGTATAGCATGTCGTTTTTTTCGAAATTTTCGATGTCATAGTATAGCATGTCGTTTTTTGGACATTTTCGACGTCATAGTATAGCATGTCTTATTTTGGACATTTCCGACGTCATAGTATAGCATGTCGTTTTTTTGACATTTTCGACGTCATAGTATATAGCATGTCGTTTTTTCGACATTTTCGACATCATAGTATAGCATGTCGTTTTTTTCGAAATTTTCGAAGTCATAGTATAGCATGTCGTTTTTTTGAAATTTTCGACGTCATAGTATAGCATGTCTTATTTTGGACATTTCCGACGTCATAGTATAGCATGTCGTTTTATTGGACATTTTCGACGTCATAGTATAGCATGTCATTTTTGGACATTTTCGACGTCATAGTATAGCATGTCGTTTTTTTGACATTTTCGACGTCATAGTATAGCATGTCGTTTTTTCGACATTTTCGACATCATAGTATATATAGTATATCGTTTTTTTCGAAATTTTCGACGTCATAGTATAGCATGTCGTTTTTTTGGACATTTTTGACGTCATAGTATAGCATGTCGTTTTTTGGACATTTTTGACGTCATAGTATAGCATGTCGTTTTGTGGACATTTTCGACGTCATAGTATAGCATGTCATTTTTTGGACATTTTCGACGTCATAGTATAGCATGTCGTTTTTTTTCGAAATTTTCGACGTCATAGTATAGCATGTCGTTTTTTGGACATTTTCGACGTCATAGTATAGCATGTCGTTTTGTGGACATTTTCGACGTCATAGTATAGCATGTCGTTTTTTTTCGAAATTTTCGATGTCATAGTATAGCATGTCGTTTTTTGGACATTTTCGACGTCATAGTATAGCATGTCGTTTTTTGGACATTTTCGACGTCATAGTATAGCATGTCATTTTTTGGACATTTTCGACGTCATAGTATAGCATGTCGTTTTTTTCGAAATTTTCGACGTCATAGTATAGCATGTCGTTTTTTGGACATTTTCGACGTCATAGTATAGCATGTCGTTTTGTGGACATTTTCGACGTCATAGTATAGCATGTCGTTTTTTTTCGAAATTTTCGATGTCATAGTATAGCATGTCGTTTTTGGACATTTTCGACGTCATAGTATAGCATGTCGTTTTTTTGGACATTTTCGACGTCATAGTATAGCATGTCGTTTTTTCGACAATTTCGACATCATAGTATAGCATGTCGTTTTTTTCGAAATTTTCGAAGTCATAGTATAGCATTTTGTTTTTTTGAAATTTTCGACGTCATAGTATAGCATGTCTTATTTTGGACATTTCCGACGTCATAGTATAGCATGTCGTTTTATTGACATTTTCGACGTCATAGTATATAGCATGTCGTTTTTTCGACATTTTCGACATCATAGTATAGCATGTCGTTTTTTTCGAAATTTTCGAAGTCATAGTATAGCATGTCGTTTTTTTGAAATTTTCGACGTCATAGTATAGCATGTCGTTTTTTTCGAAATTTTCGATGTCATAGTATAGCATG
The DNA here is from genome assembly GCF_002775205.1 of Xiphophorus maculatus. NCBI lineage: Eukaryota > Metazoa > Chordata > Actinopteri > Cyprinodontiformes > Poeciliidae > Xiphophorus > Xiphophorus maculatus. The sequence goes on from NC_036459.1 coordinate 1,655,006, forward strand.
TCGTTTTTTGGACATTTTCGACGTCATAGTATAGCATGTCGTTTTTTCGACATTTTCGACATCATAGTATAGCATGTCTTATTTTGGACATTTCCGACGTCATAGTATAGCATGTCGTTTTTTTGACATTTTCGACGTCATAGTATATAGCGTGTCGTTTTTTCGACATTTTCGACATCATAGTATAGCATGTCGTTTTTTTGAAATTTTCGACGTCATAGTATAGCATGTCGTTTTATTGGACATTTTCGACGTCATAGTATAGCATGTCATTTTTGGACATTTTCGACGTCATAGTATAGCATGTTGTTTTTTTGACATTTTCGACGTCATAGTATAGCATGTCGTTTTTTCGACATTTTCGACATCATAGTATATGTAGTATATCGTTTTTTTCGAAATTTTCGACGTCATAGTATAGCATGTCGTTTTTTTGGACATTTTTGACGTCATAGTATAGCATGTCGTTTTGTGGACATTTTCGACGTCATAGTATAGCATGTCATTTTTTGGACATTTTCGACGTCATAGTATAGCATGTCGTTTTTTTCGAAATTTTCGACGTCATAGTATAGCATGTCGTTTTTTGGACATTTTCGACGTCATAGTATAGCATGTCGTTTTTTTCGAAATTTTCGAAGTCATAGTATAGCATGTCGTTTTTTGACATTTTCGACGTCATAGTATAGCATGTCGTTTTGTGGACATTGTCGACGTCATAGTATAGCATGTCGTTTTTTTGAAATTTTCGACGTCATAGTATAGCATGTCGTTTTGTGGACATTGTCGACGTCATAGTATATAGCATGTCGTTTTTTCGGCATTTTCGACATCATAGTATAGCATGTCGATTTTTTCGAAATTTTCGAAGTCATAGTATAGCATGTCGTTTTTTTGAAATTTTCGACGTCATAGTATAGCATGTCTTATTTTGGACATTTCCGACGTCATAGTATAGCATGTCGTTTTTTTTGACATTTTCGACGTCATAGTATATAGCATGTCGTTTTTTCGACATTTTCGACATCATAGTATAGCATGTCGTTTTTTTCGAAATTTTCGAAGTCATAGTATAGCATGTCGTTTTTTTGAAATTTTCGACGTCATAGTATAGCATGTCGTTTTTTGGACATTTTCGACGTCATAGTATAGCATGTCGTTTTTTGGACATTTTCGACGTCATAGTATAGCATGTCGTTTTTTCGACATTTTCGACATCATAGTATAGCATGTCTTATTTTGGACATTTCCAATGTCATAGTATAGCATGTCGTTTTTTTGACATTTTCGACGTCATAGTATATAGCGTGTCGTTTTTTCGACATTTTCGACATCATAGTATAGCATGTCGTTTTTTTCGAAATTTTCGAAGTCATAGTATAGCATGTCGTTTTTTTGAAATTTTCGACGTCATAGTATAGCATGTCGTTTTATTGGACATTTTCGACGTCATAGTATAGCATGTCATTTTTGGACATTTTCGACGTCATAGTATAGCATGTCGTTTTTTTGACATTTTCGACGTCATAGTATAGCATGTCGTTTTTTCGACATTTTCGACATCATAGTATATTTAGTATATCGTTTTTTTCGAAATTTTCGACGTCATAGTATAGCATGTCGTTTTTTTGGACATTTTTGACGTCATAGTATAGCATGTCGTTTTGTGGACATTTTCGACGTCATAGCATAGCATGTCATTTTTTGGACATTTTCGACGTCATAGTATAGCATGTCGTTTTTTCGAAATTTTCGACGTCATAGTATAGCATGTCGTTTTTTGGACATTTTCGACGTCATAGTATAGCATGTCGTTTTTTTCGAAATTTTCGACGTCATAGTATAGCATGTCGTTTTGTGGACATTTTCGACGTCATAGTATAGCATGTCGTTTTTTTCGAAATTTTCGACGTCATAGTATAGCATGTCGTTTTTTGGACATTTTCGACGTCATAGTATAGCATGTCGTTTTTTGGACATTTTCGACGTCATAGTATAGCATGTCGTTTTTTCGACAATTTCGACATCATAGTATAGCATGTCGTTTTTTTCGAAATTTTCAAAGTCATAGTATAGCATGTCGTTTTTTTGACATTTTCGACGTCATAGTATAGCATGTCGTTTTGTGGACATTGTCGACGTCATAGTATAGCATGTCGTTTTTTTGAAATTTTCGACGTCATAGTATAGCATGTCGTTTTGTGGACATTGTCGACGTCATAGTATATAGCATGTCGTTTTTTCGACATTTTCGACATCATAGTATAGCATGTCGATTTTTTCGAAATTTTCGAAGTCATAGTATAGCATGTCGTTTTTTTGAAATTTTCAACGTCATAGTATAGCATGTCTTATTTTGGACATTTCCGACGTCATAGTATAGCATGTCGTTTTTTTGACATTTTTGACGTCATAGTATATAGCATGTCGTTTTTTCGACATTTTCGACATCATAGTATAGCATGTCGTTTTTTTCGAAATTTTCGAAGTCATAGTATAGCATGTCGTTTTTTTGAAATTTTCGACGTCATAGTATAGCATGTCTTATTTTGGACATTTCCGACGTCATAGTATAGCATGTCGTTTTTTGAACATTTTCGACGTCATAGTATAGCATGTCGTTTTTTGGACATTTTCGACGTCATAGTATAGCATGTCGTTTTTTTCGAAATTTTCGATGTCATAGTATAGCATGTCGTTTTTTGGACATTTTCGACGTCATAGTATAGCATGTCGTTTTTTTCGACATTTTCGACATCATAGTATAGCATGTCTTATTTTGGACATTTCCGACGTCATAGTATAGCATGTCGTTTTTTTGACATTTTCGACGTCATAGTATATAGCGTGTCGTTTTTTCGACATTTTCGACATCATAGTATAGCATGTCGTTTTTTTCGAAATTTTCGAAGTCATAGTATAGCATGTCGTTTTTTTGAAATTTTCGACGTCATAGTATAGCATGTCTTATTTTGGACATTTCCGACGTCATAGTATAGCATGTCGTTTTATTGGACATTTTCGACGTCATAGTATAGCATGTCATTTTTGGACATTTTCGACGTCATAGTATAGCATGTCGTTTTTTTGACATTTTCGACGTCATAGTATAGCATGTCGTTTTTTCGACATTTTCGACATCATAGTATATATAGTATATCGTTTTTTTTCGAAATTTTCGACGTCATAGTATAGCATGTCGTTTTTTTGGACATTTTCGACGTCATAGTATAGCATGTCGTTTTGTGGACATTTTCGACGTCATAGTATAGCATGTCATTTTTTGGACATTTTCGACGTCATAGTATAGCATGTCGTTTTTTTCGAAATTTTCGACGTCATAGTATAGCATGTCGTTTTGTGGACATTTTCGACGTCATAGTATAGCATGTCGTTTTTTGGACATTTTCGACGTCATAGTATAGCATGTCGTTTTTTTCGACAATTTCGACATCATAGTATAGCATGTCGTTTTTTTCGAAATTTTCGAAGTCATAGTATAGCATGTCGTTTTTTTGACATTTTCGACGTCATAGTATAGCATGTCGTTTTGTGGACATTGTCGACGTCATAGTATAGCATGTCGTTTTTTGTACAATTTCGACGTCATAGTATAGCATGTCGTTTTTTCGACATTTTCGACGTCATAGTATAGCATGTCGTTTTTTGTACAATTTCGACGTCATAGTATAGCATGTCGTTTTTTTCGAAATTTTCGACGTCATAGTATAGCATGTCTTATTTTGGACATTTCCGACGTCATAGTATAGCATGTCGTTTTATTGGACATTTTTGACGTCATAGTATAGCATGTCGTTTTTTGGACAGTTCCGACGTCATAGTATAGCATGTCGTTTTATTGGACATTTTCGACGTCATAGTATAGCATGTCATTTTTGGACATTTTCGACATCATAGTATAGCATGTCGTTTTTTTCGAAATTTTCGACGTCATAGTATAGCATGTCATTTTTGGACATTTTCGACATCATAGTATAGCATGTCGTTTTTTTGACATTTTCGACGTCATAGTATATATAGTATGTCGTTTTTTTCGAAATTTTCGACGTCATAGTATAGCATGTCGTTTTGTGGACATTGTCAATGTCATAGTATAGCATGTCGTTTTTTTTGACATTTTCGACGTCATAGTATAGCATGTCGTTTTTTGGACATTTTCGACGTCATAGTATAGCATGTCGTTTTTTTGACATTTTCGACGTCATAGTATAGCAGGTCTTTTTTTGGACATTTCCGACGTCATAGTATAGCATGTCGTTTTTTTTGACATTTTCGACGTCATAGTATATAGCATGTCGTTTTTAAGACGTTTTCGACGTCATAGTATATAGTATGTCTGTTTTTTGGACATATTTGATGTCAAAGTATAGCATGTCGTTTTCTTCGAAATTTTTGACGTCATAGGATAGCATGTCGTTTTTTTGGACAATTTCAACGTCATAGTATAGCATGTCATTTTTTCGACATTTTCGACATCATAGTATATATAGCATGTCGTTTTTTCCGAAATTTTTGACGTCATAGTATAGCATGTCGTTTTGTGGACATTGTTGACATCATAGTATAGTATGTCGTTTTTTGGACAATTTCGACGTCATAGTATAGCATGTCGTTTTTTTGGACAATTTCGACGTCATAGTATAGCATGTCGGTTTTTTTCGAAATTTTCGACGTCATAGTATAGCATGTCGTTTTTTTTGGACAATTTCAACGTCATAGTACAGCATGTCGTTTTTTCGACATTTTCGACATCATAGTATATATAGCATGTCGTTTTTTTCGAAATTTTCGACGTCATAGTATAGCATGTCTTATTTTGGACATTTCCGACGTCATAGTATAGCATGTCGTTTTATTGGACATTTTCGACGTCATAGTATAGCATGTCATTTTTGGACATTTTCGACGTCATAGTATAGCATGTCGTTTTTTTTGACATTTTCGACGTCATAGTATAGCATGTCGTTTTTTTTTCGACATTTTCGACATCATAGTATATATAGTATATCGTTTTTTTCGAAATTTTCGACGTCATAGTATAGCATGTCGTTTTTTTGGACATTTTGACGTCATAGTATAGCATGTCGTTTTTTGGACATTTTCGACGTCATAGTATAGCATGTCGTTTTTTTCGAAATTTTCGACGTGATAGTATAGCATGTCGTTTTTTTTTTGGACCATTTTTTTTTCGACGGTCATAGTATAGCATGGTAGTTTTTTTTCGAATTTTCGACGTCATAGTATAGCATGTCGTTTTGTGGACATTTTCGACGTCATAGTATAGCATGTCGTTTTTTTCGAAATTTCGATG